>NC_068276.1:61768002-61787002 GCF_025860055.1 Xyrauchen texanus
GATTAGCTTAGCTAATATAATTAAAAATCTTAATTTCTCAGATGTGTGGAGAGAGCATAACTCATCAGTTCAGCAGTATACATGGATGAAATTTAACAATGGCAGTATTTCTGGAGCACGTTTAGACAGGTTTTATATATCACATCATTTAAGAAATAAGATTGTCAATACATCTACAACCCCAACAGTTATTTCTGATCATAAACTCATCACTATTGAATGTGCTTTGACTGAAAGAAAACATACAAGTTATTACTGGCATTTTAATGTTAAACTTTTAGAAGACAAACAGTTTTGTGAGAATTTTAAATTTTTTTGGGAAACCTGGAAAAGTGAAAAGTGCTTTTATGAAAATATTATTCAATGGTGGGAAATTGGTTAAAGTACATATAAGAAGCTATTGTCAACAATATACATCTCATTCCTCGGTTTTGAAAAAGACTTTGGAGTGTCTGGAAAAAGAGATCACGGACATTGAAATGAACATGAATGATGTTGTTGATGGTAATCTACACGATCTGTGGACTGAAAAAAAAAATCAACTGAGCTCCTTTTTAAAGGAAAAAGTTAAAGGAGCTCTTATAAGAAGTCGTTTTTTAAAAATAAGAGACATGGACGGACCGTCTTCATATTTCTTTAACTTGGAACGAAAAGCTGGACAAGAAAAGCAGATGCTCATATTAAAAGATAACAATGGACAAAATACTTCAGACCCAGTAAAGATGCGCAGAATTGCGGTGGATTTTTATTCTAGGTTATACGCTGCCGATACCCCAGATGAACTCAAGATCTTCCTGTGTTAACAGCAGAACACAAACAATCTTTAGAGACTGAACTCACTTTTGAAGAGGTTACAGCTGCTGTTATGGGACTCTCCTCAGGACGTACACCGGGACTGGATGGATTACTGGTGAATTCTATAAATCTCTTTGGAATATTATTGGACATGAGTATTTTGAGGCTCTCCAAAAATGTATTAAGGAAGAAATTCTTCCTTTGAGTTGTCAGCGGGCAGTTCTAACGCTACTCCCCAAAAAAGGTGACCTAACTCTCTTGAAGAACTGGAGACCTGTAGCAATTTTGGACTCCGATTATAAAATCTTTTCTAAATGTCTGGCCAATAGGGTAAATGGTTTAATGCATACAATTATACACACTGATCAGTCATAATGTATAAAAATAGATCCATAATAGATAATCTACATTTGGTAAGAGACATTTATGATTTTACTTCTTTTAATAATACCAATATAGGTTTTCTGTCATTAGATCAAGAAAAAGCGTTTGACAGAGTTGATCATAATTTTCTTTTTGATACCTTAAAGGCTTTTGGTTTTGGGGACAATTTTATTTCAAAAATAAGATTGTTGTACGCTGGAGCCACATGCATGATTAAATTAGCTGGTGGCCTCAGTACTCCTGTAAAGGTCAATAGAGGTATTAGGCAAGGTTGTCCTATTTCAGGACAACTTTACAGCATAGTCATTGAGCCTCTGCTGTGTAGGTTAAGAAGAGAGTTAACAGGTTTACAGATCAATACCTTGGATTTTAAGTGTTTTATCAAGCTCTCGGCATATGCAGACGATGTCACAGTTTTAATTCGAAACCAATGTGATGTTAAATGTTTAGAAAATGCTTTGGAGTGTTATGGGAAAGCGTCTTCAGCCAAAGTCAATTGGCAAAAAAGTGACGCTTTGTGGTGTGGTCAAGTTTTTAATAGTCCGTCACTACCTGGTGGGCTGCAGTGGGGGAGAACAGGTTTTAAATATCTAGGGGTATTTATAGGGACAGATGATTATAAGAAAAATAATTGGGAGGGTTTAGTGGAAAAAGTGTGTGCTCGGTTGTCTCACTGGAAATGGTTGCTACCCCAGCTGTCCTACAGGGGGAGAATCCTGGTATGTAATAACCTGGTTGCATCATCCCTATGGCACAAAATGATGGTTCTAGAGCCTCCAGATGACCTAGTAAGGAAAATTCAACAGCACCTGGTGGACTTTTGCTGGTCTGGTCAGCACTGTTTGAAGGCACCAGTGCTCTATCTATCGATACAGGAAGGAGGACAGGGACTAGTCGACATTGGATCCAGAGTCAAAGCTTTCAGACTCCAGGCAGCTCAGAGACTCTTGTATGGGGAAGATGTAAGCTGGGCTGGGATAGCCTGTGCCCTCCTGAAAAGAGCGGGCAACATGGAATTTGACCGGCACTTGTTCCTTATGGATACTACAAAACTAGACCTGTCTGGACTGACATCATTTTATAGATCAATGTTAAAATCATGGACTCTTTTCAGTTTCTCTCGGGAGCAAAACGAGATGAAGGGACTATGGCTGAGAGAAGAACCACTGTTTTTTAACTCTGCACTGGTTTTAGATCTTTTTAATTCAGATTCACTCAGAAAAGCATTGTGGACTGCAAATTTTACCAAAATTGGTCATTTTATTCCTGAGGAAGGATGGATTTCTGCCGACAATTTAGCTTCAAAACTAAACATAAGATCAGTCCGGGTGGTAGAGAGACTGCTGACTCATTTTTACGAGTTTTTACCACCAGAATATAGACTGTCCCTAGAGACATCTTTTAGAGAGGAAGAAACTTCTGTCTTCCCAGATCTAATTTTCTCTCCTGATTGGCAAGAAACAGAGAATGGTCTGCTTTCTTTTAAAACACCCCAGCTGGGTTTTTTAGAAAAGCTGGAAAGAAAGCCGTCTATATATTGTGTGTAAAGGTGTCACATCTTCCTCAGCTTCGAGTGTGAGAGAATCAAAATGGCAAGAGATCTTTGGACCAAGTGATTCCCCTAAAGGCTGCTGGAGGACCTTGTACAAACCTCCTATTGAGAAAAGAACTGGAGACCTGCAATGGAGGATTGTGCACGGTATAATAGCCACAAACAGACACAGAGCACACCTGGATCCTCAGGTCGGGGAGGGTTGTCCTTTTGTGGAATACAAGAAACTGTTTTTCACCTTTTTCTTAATTGTGCGAGACTGCAACCTTTATTTTATAAAGTAGAAGAGTGGTGCCAAACCCTAGGGAAGTTTTTACACCGGCAAGGTTTATTTATGGACCAAAGTACAGCAGAAGTAGAATGGAGAGTCATGTTTTATTAAATTATTTATTCGGGCAAGCAAAGATGGCTATATGGTTATCTAGAAAAAATAAAATGAATGAAAAGGGTTCAACTGATGTAATGTTAATACTAAAGGGATTAATAAAATCCCGCATTAATATAGAGTTTAGCTACTATAAATTGATAAGCAACTTGCAAATGTTCAAACATAAATGGGGAGTAAACCAGTGTGTATGTGATATTGTCCTTGATGATTGTTTGCAATTTTATATCTGAGAAATGCTGCTTGTAAAAACTACACTCATATTTATGTGATTATTTTTTAGTCAAAGTCTCTCTCTCTCTCTCTCTCTCTCTCTCTCTCTCTCTCTCTCTCTCTCTCTCTCTCTCTCTCTCTCTCTCTCTCTCTCTCTCTCTCTCTCTCTCTCTCTCTCTCTCTCTCTCTCTCTCTCTCTCTCTCTCTGAACCCGGTCTAAACAGGTTTGTCTGTCAATTTCTGAGGTCCCAAGCAACTGAATAACCCGGGACCCATTTTTGAAAATTTCATTTTGTTTAAAAAAAAAAAATACATAAAACTGATTTTAAATCTTAATTTTAAATTCATCCTATCAGTTTTAGAAAAGTACATTCAAAAGATTTATGAAAAAAAACCTTGTTAAAGATAATTAATGCAAGTTTTCCAGTTTTTCTACATTACAGTGATATAAAAGCAATATTTACCTGCATATATTTGTACAAACCACTTTTATTTATTAATATTTATTTGAATGAACGGGAGGTGGAGGGATGCTGGAAACAGCTGAGACTGAAGACAGGTAAAGAGCTGCTTATATACTCCGGCTGTTAACTGAAAGATTAGATGGACTCGCTCCTCCCCAAATTACCTTTAGGAAATTCATTTAGTAATTCAGTTGTTATTAGTTATTATAACCCAACGATTATTTATTGTTGTGTCATTATAATATGATATTAATATTATTATTTGATGGAGTTGTTGTATACTGTAGTAATATATTCCTGTTACTTTCACCTGGAGATATTTATAATACTGTAACATTTTTAACAGTATTGTAACTTCGGGCTGCAACTAACGATTAGTTTGATAATCGATTAATCTAATGATTATTCGACTATTCTGCGATTATTGCAGCGATTAATCATTATCTCTTAACTGATTATTCAGCTTCTGCCCGACTTGAAAGGTTTTATTAAACGTGCTTATTAACCATAAAGAGGACAAAATTATCCTTTAAATATACCTCTAAATGACATTCACTGAATTAAAGGGGGTAAAATAAATCCTATTTTTATCAAGTGTTTTTGTCTTGATTTCCATTTAAAATAGTCTAAAGATCCTTTGATACATTTACTTGAGAAACAACATATAAGATATTTACACTTGCTATAAGAGAATTTTCTTCAGGATAAGAAATGCACAAAAGAACAAACTTGTCTAATAATGTGCGGTCCAGCGGGAGATGCTGAAGAAACAGTGAAAAGCAGCAGTCAAGGATTTTCATCTAGCACGTTTTTACACAGGAAAACCAAAACTGAGCAGACGGACACAAAAACATTCCTAACTCTAACTCATTCCTTCGTGTGTATCTGTGAGTGAGAGTGCATGCGCGAAACTAATCCAGAGAGCGCTGACAACAGCGTATTCATGTGTGTACACAGAACAACATGTCACAACAGAAACAGAAATGAACTGCAAAAACTAAGAAACATTTCCAAAACAATTGCAATTTCAAGCTTTCTAAAGTATTTTATTTATTTTTGCAAATATGTGTGTGTTAATGTGTGTGTGTATGTGTGTGAGGGCAGGTTTAAGTAGACTTTTTTTTAAGGTTACAAACTGGTAATTACAAGGATATTATGCCATAAATGTGGTTTATGAGGACATTTCTAGTGTCCCCATAATTTAAGACGCTTAAAAAAAACCAATGTTTTATTGAAAATTTAAAAATGCAGCGAGTTGTTTGTGAGGGTTAGGTATAGACTCTATAGTTTGTACAGTATAAAAATCATTATGTCTATGGAGACTCCTCATAGTGATAGCTGCACCAGCATGAGTGTGTGTGTGTGTGTGTGTGTGTGTGTGTGTGTGTGTGTGTGTGTGTGTGTGTGTGTGTGTGTGTGTGTGTATATTTTGCATTGAGGATGTTTTAGAGTCTCACCCTGTAATTTCTGTCTGTTTTTTTTTCCTGCATTGTTGCTGACTTATTGACTGTGTTTGACAGATAAAAACATTGCTCTGTTTTTCACTCTTTTTTCACTCCCTTGTCAATTTTCACAAGGAATACCAAAAGTGACCTTTTTTTTAATGACTACTCGAATCTAGCTCAATTATATTTTTATATGTTCAAATGGCAAATGGAGGAAAAGGCACCGTACTGTCTCAGTACTGATAAAATAAGCGTCCTGGTTACTTCCGTAACCTCCATTCCCTGATGGAGGGAATGAGACGTTGTGTCGATGTTGTGACACTAGGGGTCGTTTTTGAGAGCCCGAGACACCTCTGATCTTTGATAAAAGGCCAATGGGAATTGGCGAGTGGTATTTGCATGCCACTTCCCTGAACATATGGGAATACCGCTCATTAAGGTTTTGTGCTGAGGAGCCGAGAATAAGGTCCCGGCCATTTCAGCGGGTAGTTCAGAGTTGTAGTAGGAGGGACACAACATCTCGTTCCCTCCATCAGGGAACAGAGGTTACGGAAGTAACCAGGACATTCCCTATCTGTCACTCACTCGATGTTGTGTCGATGTAGTGACACTAGGGGTCCCCTACAAAACAGCAAAACTAGCTGAACATTGTTACGTGGATCGGCGGTGCAAGTTGGATAGACTACTGTGTGCCGCATAGCCAGCGCAACCAGCCAGCACATAACCTCCCCTGACGCTAGTATGAGTGTCGAACAGCACTTTCTAGTAGGAGAAAGTCAACCAGGGAACACATTTGTGAATGCTACTGGGAATTGACAACGCACATCTTCAGCTCAAGGGAGGTGAAAGGTGCTATGTGCATGCAATATACCTGGCCGGATGACCAGGACTTACCTGTTCATTCCTGCTAAGACACGGGATTAAACCGCTCAACCCGGATATTGGAGAATCTCGCAAAGGTGTTGGGTGTGGCCCAGCCCACTGCTCTGCAAATGTCTGTTAGAGAAGCCCCACTGGTCAGAGTCCAGGAGGCCGCCACACTCCTGGTGGAATGGGCTCATAGCCCTGCAGGGGTGGCATGTGCTGAGCTTGGTAAGCACCGTAGGCCCTAGCTGTCAGGGACAACGTAAGCCTACTGGCCCTGGACGGAGCTCGGGCTCCCGCACCAGGTGGCGGTGCTCTGCGGGCATAGGTGCATTGCTAGTGCCTTGTCCACTGGGGGCATCGCCAAGTAACCCCTGGCCACTCCGCCATTGAGGGTAGAGAGAGTGGGGAACTGAAAGATCAGGACCGGGCAGTAAAGGTGCCTCCCACCTTTGAAATGTGATCTTGTGGGGCTAGTGAGTGGCACTGTAAGCCCAGATACCAATCATCGAAGTTGCGAGAGTTCAGGGGAGAGCGGAGAGTTCCACTCTAGCCTGACCCTCAGCGGCGGCCCGGAAAGCATGTCCATCATTTCCGCATCCACCTTTGACTGGGCGACCACGACTGAGGGGAATCACAGCGAGGTTTCCACGCCAGACTGGATGAGCCCGCTCCCGACTACTGCGCCGAGAGCTCATCACCTTCAAGGGCAACAAACAAGAGGTCGAACTCGCTTTGGGACGAGCCAGCGCACTCAATCGAGCGCCTAATCAGAGCAAACGAGTGTGCCAAGTAATGGGAGGGCCGTGGGAATTTACCCGTGGAGGTGGTCCCGTTGTGGTCCCCGAATTGCCCCCAGTGATCGCCGGCTGGCCTCATACATGTAGGTAGGAGAACCGAGGCAGGGAGCCGCTGGGGTGACGTGCTTTCTAACTAAAGCGAGCCGCGACCATAGCGTTGCATTTGTTATGTCCTCGCAGTGAGGACATGAAAATATGTCCAAGCGTGGGCAGCACCCAGGAACGAAAGACAACGATCGTGGCCATCTGAAGGTGAGAGATATCGACCGCATCCAGGAATAACACACAATTTGAAGGGCATCTTCAAAAAGCCGTGTCTTTAAAAAGACTTTCCGATGTGTGCAGCTCTTTTAGAATATAATCTATTAGAAGGAAAATACTCTATAGAATATACGGTAAGGATCCAGCAGAAGTGAAAATAGAAGCCATGGGAAATTCAGCTCAAGAGAAATCTGAATAAGAGGTATGCACGCCCCTCCTTTACCCATATGTTCTGGAGAGTGGCATACAAATACCACTCGAAAATTATAACTGGCCATTTATCAAATATCAGAGGTGTCTCTGGCTCTCAAGAGTGACCCCTAGTGTCACAACATCGACACAACTTTCAGTGAGAGACAGATAGGAAAACATTTTTATTCAATTTAATATATATATATATATATATATATATATATATATATATATATATATATATATATATATATATATATATATATATATAAAATAACTGAATATCATAGAAGGTTGAATGATACAAAGATGAATGAAATAAATTATGGCAAAGGGTTTTGCTGCATAAGAAACTAAACACATACGCAACCTGATCTCAGACCATCATGCAATGTGTGAAGATGTGCCAACACAAATATTATTAATTATATATCTTGTTCACTACACTTCAAATCATGAATAAAAATCAACAATATATTTATGAATTATGAGTTACCTGGACTTTGTGCAGAATAGCTGTTAGACATCAGCACTGAAAGTATAAAAAGAAGCATTTCCATTAATTCAACACAACACAATTCAATACAGATGTTGCACTACAATTATCTGATGGACCCAGTTGTAAAATTTCCATCATGGTGTAAATTTATCAGTCATGTTAGTTTAAATTTCCCTGATATGTGGTATAGCCTATTTGATTTTCTTGATATATTCAACATTTTCAGTTGGCAACGCACGTGTCTGTTGAAATAGCTGTTCTATTCAATAATTCACAGTTTTTAAAAGTGTACTTAAATAACAGAATTTCTAGCTGATGATCTTTTTACACACAGACATACATGGCGAGCAAGAGACAGATGGCGCACTTCTTAGAAACAATAATAAAATCCTCTTGTGTGGCCCCGCCTGTCAACCGCCTACATCACCAATGCAACATACGGCCCCGGTCTTCCTGTCCCCTTTGTTGATACATTACAGGAAAATAGTTTGAAGTATTAACAAAGTTTATATAACAGAACTTTTGACCAACTTTTTGCAAAGTTTCTGCTTATAGACTCTCATTCAGATAATGAAGACAATATTACAACAATAGTGCCTCCTGCACATTACTCAAACATGTTCAATAAGAACAGCAGACAGACCGTAGATTAATAGAGAAGTTGAGAGCGATCTGAGAGCTCAAGATGGAGAGAGTCTATTTAAAGATACAGCACACACAACACCAACTCACGGAAACAGAAATATGTCTTAATCAACAGAAAATCCAAAGATTATTACTATAAAATAAGATACAAGTATATAAAATATGAAGAGATGAAACACATCAAAGTTCAACATGTACACAAGTCCATCATCTTTCACATGAACACAGACAGATGCATTTGATCTGTAACACACAGTAATAACTGCAGTCTTCACTCTCATCATCACTATAACACCAAACATTATTTATATATGAACAGAATAAAGAATACATGAACACTGAGACAGTAAATCTACAGTATAGACCTGTGCACACACATCACCATCATGTGTTTCACACACACAGAAATAACAGAAGATAATATAGAATATAATAAAACACTCACAGAGTATAAGAGGCAGCACACTGGACTCCATACTGTCACTTTAATGATCAGTTTAAACTGTGCTGTCTGTCTAAACCAAACCCTTCCTGTGTTCAAACATCATTTCACACTTCAGAGACAGAAATAAAAGAGGTGATGCCAAGAGTCTACAGACCAATGCATGCAGAACAACTTTTGGTGCATTCAAGCTGTTGAAGATGTTCCTCTTTAATTTGAGTAAAGACTTGAACATGAACATCTAAACACACACATGCAAATCATGTCGACTGAATCAGACACAAAAGTGACTCTGAAGTGAATTAAATTCAGACTGTCTGTGATTCACAGTAAGATATAAAACATGTTAATTTCTCCTCTAAAGGAGGTCTGAAGCACAACAGTCTCTTAAACTCTCTCAGTATCAGGATATTAAAGAAGTGAAACTGCTGCATCAGATCTGCTAACACAACATGTTCTGAGTTCCTGGAAACAAACACAAACAGAAAAACTGTGAAAACAGAGTGAGAATGAAAGTCACATGTGAAGAGAAGATGGTGATAATGATAAAAACAACAACATGGCAAAAATACGTGGCCTTTAGCCTCTTTGTTAGCGCTCGAGTCCCGCTCGAGCTGACCAGAACCGATTACACATGCAATTACTAGAAAATTAAAAGCTCTCCATGTTTTACACCACAAGCAGGTATTACATTTAAAATTTTATTTAAATCACTTTGTTTTTAGACATTTTAATTAAAATAGCAACAGATCCAGTGAAAATATGTGCATCAATGAAATACTCAAACAACTTTCTGAATGTTGAGTGATTGACTTTACCTTATTACACACTTATTACATGCTTTTTAAGTGCCAAATTCAGTGAGTGAGAAAAGACTAAAAGTGACAAACAAAAATATTTATTCACAATATTATGTAGAAATTAATTAATCGCCACCGTGCAGAGAGTAGTGATTAGTGAGTTCACCAGCGGAGTATGTGTGTCGTGGAAGTCAGAAGAAGTTTGGAAGAATCCTCGTTACAAGTTAGATAATGTGAGAGACGTCCAGCGGACAATACCAGTAATAGCAGAAGTGTAGATCCCTGGCACGCGGGCATAGACTGGAATTCCTCCGTGGATTGTCAGGCTGAAACTCAGCAAAGACTGGAAGGCAAACCACAACACGAACTACACGGGCAAACAACACAGTGACAGGACAGGACCAGATAAACAAAGAGAGCGAGGTGAGCACTCAACTTGATATAATCATCTGGTGAAGAAACAGAGAAACATGAGGGCATAAGTAGGGAGTGAAATCAGGCTGGAACAGGTGTTGCTCAATAAGCTAATCAGTGTCATGATCGACGCTGCCCTGAGAACAATGAATGTTTCCATGGAAACACCGTTCATGCTGCGCCTGAGAAACATGAGGGAGAGAAAATGACAAAACAAACAGAGCAAACCTGTGGGCTTACACAACCATGACAGTCTAAAACTTGTTCATCCAGGTCAGGACTGCAGTTCCCCATCATTCGTGTGCACAGGCTGCTCCGCAAAGGAGACTACACAACGCATGTTGGTGCCGGTGCTCCTGTTTATCCAGGCTGTGCTGCTGCCCAAGAAGACGAACTAAAGTCTGATTCATATAAACCCAAAGAGTCTTTTAAGAGTCACACTTGAACTGTAAGAGAGTGATGTCTTTATACTCCTGTGAAAACGATAGCAAGATTTGTATTAAAGGAAAATTTTCATATATAAAAAAAATGTGGGTGAAGGAATATAGTGTCAGCTTTAAAATACAGATATCATGATTGAGGAAGTAATGATAGTTGTATATGTGCAAATGTAGAATATAGATGATTTAATCTGCACATCAATAGTGTATTTAATAACATGCACAAACAGTTTAGACTAAATAAAATACAAATGCAGGATAGACGGTATAAAAATATTCCCGAGGGATGATATACTAATATTGTGAATTAACAGTTTGTTTCTTTGGGTTGTTGATGATGGGTTAAAAGTGAGATCAGATTGCTTAATTTAATTTGTATTTTCAAAATTGTGTAACAATGAATTAATTTAAGAATATTTTGTGAATATTGTAATTAAAAACATAAATTTATATTATTATAAAGGTATTCGTTATTACCATTCATAAGACTACTCGTTTAAATAAAAAATGAAACGTCACGAGTGTAAAATGAAGCATCTGTGTCATGCGCACAGAGATGAACTGAACTAAAGATCTTGAGCGGGAAACTGCCGTCGCTTGTTTGAAAAGATGATCCGTTCATTCATTGGTCAACTGTGATGCGTAGAGTCCATATCAGCCAATCACAAGCCTCTTCACCCTCCCCACACTGAGCGCGTGCTCGAACTAGCCTTTATAAAGCAGCGGTGTAACGATCATCTGCATTTCCTGTGAAGAACAGAGAAGAGATTGTTGAAGTCATGGCAAGAATTAAACAGACCGCTCGTAAATCCACCGGAGGAAAAGCCCCGAGGAAGCAGCTCGTTACTAAAGCCGCCCGTAAGAGCGCTCCAGACACCGGTGGAGTCCAGAAACATCATCGTTACAGTCCCGGTACCGTGGCTCTGAGAGATCCGCCGTTATCAGAAGTCCACTGAGCTGCTGATTCACAAACTGCCTTTCCAGCGTCCGGTGAGAGAAATCGCTCAGGATTTCAAGACGGATCTGCGCTTCCGGAGTTCCGCTGTCATGATCCTGCAGAAGTCCAGCGAGGATTATTTGGTCGGTCTGTTGGGAATGCCGGTTTCGCGGATAACGCGCTTAAATCTACAGTGACGTCACCCACATCAACCCCGGAGACTCTTTTAAGAGTCACTTCAATCCCACTGACGGATCATTTCATTGTCAACGAGTCTTCTGATCTGTTGTACATTTGACAAATATTGAACATTCATTTTCTAAATCGGAATAAAACAAAATGATAAGAGGAATTTAAGAGGAATAAAGGAACTGAATCATGTTGGTGATGGTAGTTGTCCATCACGAGGCGATGGGCGGGATTAACATTTAGAAGCCCCTGATTGGCTGTTCTGAAGTTCGAGAATGCTGAATGTGTCCAATGAAATCAATCGTGAATTTCCGTGATGATTGTTTATTGTTTGTCTCCAGTGTGAAAATATACTGGAGCATTTAGAGGTCCAGGAAGGAGAGTTTCGCGATCTACATGTATAAAGTCCTGAAGCAGGTTGATCCTGACACCGGGATCTCCTCCAAGGCGATGGGAATCATTAACTCTTTCGTCAACGACATCTTGGAGCGCATCGGCGGTGAAGCGTCTCGTCTCGCTCACTACAACAAGCTCCACCATCACATCGAGAGAGATCCAGACCGCCGTGCGTCTGCTGCTGCCCGCTGAACTGCACAAACACGCCGTGTCTGAGGCACAAAGCACCAAATACACCAGCTCCAAGTCCAATAACATCTGTGTCCTCCATTAACACAAACACTCTTTTAAGAGTCACACATGTTCTCGTTTGAAGAGTTTGGATCTTTACAGAAAGTGAAATGACGGTCATCTGTATTGCAGACTATTATTTATTAGTGATTAATGCAATCCGAGGTGTTGTGTTGAAGATTGTGTCATTTAGCAATGGTCAGTTATAATGTTCACATCTGCTGGTGTTCAGATATTCATGATTTAGTGGCTCCACCTTGTGTGCTTATGAAGAATAAATCACCCAACAGTGTCATTTAACTGCTTTATACCTTTTGTTCTGTCAATGTAGACATAAAAGGTTTGTTATTTATTCAATTGTGTATTTATGTTGTGAAATAAGAATGTGTTACTGGTTTATTTAATGTGTTAATTTCTTTCAGATCCGCACATGTTTGCCCAACAAAGTGATCTTCAGTAAACTCACTGAACTTGGAAACTGGTGATTCTCTTCAAATAAATATCACACACAGTTCTGACCGACTGTCTGCAGCGCTTCAGATCCATCCATCCCAATTACTGCCCAAATCTAAACCCCCCTCAATCTCACAATGAGTAAATCAGATAAAAACACCGTTCTGTTCGAGCTTCATTGAATCCAGACCATTATTTGAAATATTCTTCCACATGTATGAACTCAAAAGTCCTCCACCGATGATCAATAATCATAAAACAATAAACTCATATAAATCAACTATTTTACACTCATGATCACTTCATTAAGAACACCTGTATACCCACTTATTCATGCAATATCCAATCATGTGGCAGCAGTGTAATGTATAAATCATGCAGATACAGGTCAGGAGCTTCAGTTAATGTTCACATCAACCATCAGAATGGAGAACAATGTCGCTATTCAATTATAAAATATCTAGTAATGTAGAAATCGCTTCCTAGATAGCTAAATTATTACAGAAGCTCCTTGATGGCTAATGTCAAAACATGAGTTCATTGATGTTATTAAATGAGTCTGCTTTTTTATTTCATCACTTACTCCCCGATGCCTCTGTAAATATTTAGTTTATAGGGTCCTACCTAAGATTAATGGCTCAAATATTTGGATTTTGTGTTGCTGTCGATTTGCAGTCTCTTATTAATGATGATTTGCTATTTGGGGAATGAACCCAGTGCTAATCTGTATTATTCTTTCCGTAATCATAGTTTCCATTATCTTTCCTATATGTGAAGCTATTGATCTATAATTCTTTGGATTTGATGGTTCTTTCCTGGTTTCCTAATAGGAATAATCACTGCTTCTTTCCATCCAGTTGGTAACTTTCCTTTTTTCCAAATGTTATTATAAAAGCCTAGCAGCATTATAGATGCCAAAACACCCAAATGTTTTAACATTATGTAACAAATTTCATCCTTCCCAGGAGATGTTATTCCAGCTCTTGCTATTGCCCTCTTCATTTCATCTATAGTAAACAGAGAATCCATTGAGCTGTTCATTTCATGCCATCTCTGATTTTGTTAATTCCTTTCCTCTCTTTCCCTCTTCAGTTCGGTTATTTGAGCTGTGGATGTCAATGAGTGCCTTTGCTATCATTTCTGCCTTTCCCACCTTCAGAACAGGATATTTCCTTTCTCTTCTGATTCCTCTCATACTTTGAATCATGGCTCATACCTCCCCCCAAAGATTGCAAAACATCTGCCAGCTTTGTCTTTTTGCAGTACTATAATTTTCCTAACCTTTGCTTGCATTTGCTTATATTTAATTCAGTTTTGAGAGTTCTTCTTAATATTCTTAGAGCTTTATTTCTTTCTGTAACTACTCTACTACATTCATCTGTCCACCAAGGGACCACCTTTCTCTTCATTTCCCTTTTAGGAATTGATTCATTTGCAGATTCAATCAATACTGTTTTACATTTATTATCAATCTCCTCAATATCTTCATTTAAATCCATTTTGTCCATTTCTCTCTCACAAATAAAACTAATCTCTTCCCATTTCTCCCTGTCAGATATCCATTTCCTCATTGTTTTTCCTTGTTGTTTTTTCCCTGTAGTAATATTGTACAAAACACTGGATAATGATCCTCCCGATTGATGTTTCATATGATACATCCCGCTCACATTTCCCTGCTAAATTATTCCACACCAAAGTTAAATCCAATACTGACATATTCCCTGTATGTGCATCTAATCTCCCATCATTTCAACAAACCATGTCCTTTTCCTCTAACAGTTCTTCAATCACCTCTCCGTTTACATCTGTTTTTATTCCTCCCCATAATGTGCATTCAAATCCCACATATCACTCTCCTATTTCCATCCATTCCTTCCATTTGCATTAAACTACTCAGGTCTAATTTCTTACAAGGATTATAGTAATGAATAATTATGAGCTCTCCTTCCATTGTCCAGATCTCTATGATTATATATTCTTGCTCATTTCCTGTTCCTATCTCTCTAAATGCAACATCTTCTGTAATAAATGTTACACATCCACCCCTACACCATCCCTCCTATCATATCTAACACAATCATATCCAACTCGTCTAAAATCTACATGTGGTCTTAACCATGTCTCCTGTACACAAATAACATTGGGTTTACTAGATAACTCCTCTAGATACTTTTAAAATCTTGTCATTATCCGACAAACTTCAAGCGTTTCATTGTAACAAGAGGACCATTATTAGTATTCCATGCTTGTTCCTGACGTGCCTGAACGCTGAGATCATTTCTTCCTCCCATGTCAGCACACTGATATTAAGCACTGCTGCTTTCACAATTATTTGTGTTCTTTCAGTCTTGGATTTAATCTCCATTGTGGCATTAACTACCCCTGCTATGAAAATAACTAGTTTCTTTAGGTCAACCAACACTTTTCCCTTATTTGCCTGTTCTGTTTCTTTTACACACACACACACACACACACACACACACACACACACACACACACACACACACACACACACTGTAATTTCCCCAGGTTTTTTTCTAACCAGCAGACAACAAAATTCGGCCTCTAACACCTAGACCAATATTCAGACACAACCTACATTTAATTAAGATCACTATTAAAGTGATTCTTCATAAAAATTTAACAATTCATAATATGCAATCTAATGGTATAGTTGAGTAACTTTGCTGTAAATGGGTTAAAAAAAAATCACATATCACCCAAAACACAGCATAAATGTATTGAGAAGTGAATTATAAAAATTATATATCATTTGTAATATTAAAAGTATATATTTTGTTTTTACAATTGCTCTGTAAATATGTGGACTTTAATGGAACCCAAACACCCAAGAGTGTAAAGTGTATATGAGGAGAATATGAGGTTAATCAATGGGACCTGAAACCATTGAATTATTTGGTGGACTATCCCTTTAAGTATATGATGAGGACATTATGATGGTTAACAGTGTATGATGGTTTAAGGGATAGTTCACTTTGAAATTAATTTTTGGTATGTTTTAGCTTACCTCAAGGGCATCCAAGATGTAGGTGTCTTTGTTTCCGCAGTAGTTTCAATTTTGATATTTTTAGGTCAAACCGTTCTTGTCTGTCAGTCATATAATGCAGGTCTATGGTCACCACCTCAAAGAGCACGCACAGAGAAGTCCAAATTAAACATGATTGAATGATTCAGTAAATGTAAGTACACATTGATGGCCTAAGACACGCAAACGAGCGGTTTGTGTGAGAAAGCGAACAGTATTTATATCGTTTTTACCTCTTGTAAGCACAGCCACGTCCAAGTGATCTGAGGGCTGAGCTTCTAACCGTAGAGACGGAACAGACTATTTTCTTTAGCGGAAGCAATACAATCGTTTTTAAATCAATAAACTCCTTTTTCAATCAAGATTTTGTGTCAAATTATTGATTTATTTGGTAGGTAGCCATGTAATAAGCGGGATAATGTAGAGCGAGGCGGTTGTTATAGTGAATACCACCCCTTCAGGCTGATTCAAGCTCCGCTTCACGTCGGGGTCACAATCAGCCTGTCGGGGTTGTATTCACTATAACATACTCGCTCTACATTATCCCTTACATATGAGGTGTTGGTGTGATTTTAACTTTTCTTTTTCTTTATTAATTTTTAGATTGCTCAGGACTTTGGTATTTTATACCCACATGCCAAAGATAAACTTTTTGAAACTTGGGGACATGTATCTCAGCGAATCCTTTCGTATTGCAAGACCGAGAAGAGAGCCTTGGATCTTCTTCCTGTTCAGACTAACATTTCTTCTGGTGAGAAAATAATATTTTGTCTATAATATAATGCACTCATTTAAAGATGAATCCATTGTTCTTTCTGTTTTATGTAAAGACACTCTTGGAGATGTTGCTTTAAAAACCCTGCCAGCTATCCTTCCTCCATTGCCACACAAAACAGGCTGCAAGATGGTTCAGCCCTCTTACCAGGAGACAAAACAAGCATTTGTTGATTTACAGCCTGTAGGTACATCATTTATGACAACACATTTGGGGTAATATTTGATCCATGTGTGCATATTTACCATTTAAAAATTCTATTTAAAGGTTGGAACAAACATCATCCAATATTTGGAGGAGGAGGAGCAACGGAGACAATTCCCTCATGTCCTGCAGCTTGGGGACAAATTCAACCGCTCACAAGCCTTCGTCATTGTGGGAGGAGCGGCACTAGAGCAAGACAGCCTTTTACAAGCTGTGGATACATGCTTTAAATGATTTTATGTTTTAGACATTGAGTATCCAAAGCCTGCGGCAGCTGTTTGGCAGTTTCTACAACACACAATATATTCTGTGCCAGGAGTTTCATCAACTCATTGTCGCCTACTTAGTTTATAATCGGATAAGCTGGACAAGCTTTGGTTTGTTTTGTTTGTGTATTTGTATTCCATGTTTCTTAGAACTTAAAACATAATTGTAAATAAATTCATTTTAGCATTAATATTCTGTGCCTGGAGGTGTTCCCTCTACACACTGTCGCCTTATGAGGCAGTTTATAATTGCATTAATTCTATTTATTTATTTATTGAAAGAATTTCTTATCTTAAGGAAGTAAATTAAAGCAATTACAAACAATAACTTAATGAAAATGTTTACAACTTGTAATGTTTACAACTGTTTATTTGTGTTTTTGTGATCCATGTTTCTTAGAACTTAAAACATAACTCTAAATTAATTAATTTTAAAGGGTACCCCGATTAGTGCAGCATGTTGGCCTTATAAGATTAAATTGGGCGTCAGCTATAAAAAGGTGATACAAAAAAACTCCAAATGTTTTTGTTTTTATTAAAAAAATCCAAAAATCCATTCACTCGTAAGCCGCCATATTTATTTACGTCTCAATGCATTCTGGGTAGTGATGTGTATAGGTTGTTGCCTGGTTGTAGCCTAGCCGCTCTAGCAGCTTCGATTATTCGTTTTCCAACGTACCGGCTAGCTAGCTACGTTTTGACAGGTAGCGAGATGAACACGTCTGCCGTTCAGCCTTTTCAGTTTGAACCCGAGCGCACCATAGGCTTAAATCAGGAGAATAACACGGAAGACGATAGGCCCACTCAAGATTATCAGAGAGTTGAAGAAGCGAGAGTAGGGCAAAACAGATGGTGTCTGTGCAGCTACTGCTTGCCCATGCCAAGCGAGAACGAGAGCGTTTGCTGTAAAGAGCTCCACTTTTTGTCAGCAGCTGTCCTGGGTAGGCTAAGTATAGAGCAGACGATCGTACTATCGGTATAAATAATTTAATAAGTCATCTACCGCCATCGTTTGCTTTATTTTCACCAAGCAGTCACTACGCACAGAAATACCCCGCCCCGAACCAAGTCAACACTGTTCTGCTCATCTACCTCTACATTTTTAATCTTACAATTACAAAATTGTTATTAATAATGAACTGCAGTTATTCATTAATAATTGAATTGCCTTGAACTACATATTTAAAATCTTAAATCTCAGATAATTCTGATTTGCACTATTTTTTCCTCTCCAATTGTTAGTGTATATTTCTTTGTACATTTGTAAATTCTATAGTATTGTTATACTGCATACTTCAGTAATTTTTTTAATATGTCTTACTGTCCTTTATGTTTTTATTCTGAGTGTTGTACTTTGAGAGCAAAGATTACCAGAGTCAAATAGCCAATAAAGCTGATTGTGATTCTGATGAGAATATATAGTAAAATGTTATAAAAAGATGCTTTGGTTATATTTACAGATACTCCGTGTATCACAGCACATGAAAACTTTAACGCAGTTTGCCTCAATCAAGATGTTTTATGGGCTGCCCTTGTCAGCCTCCATGACCGGCATAGTGCTGGTCTACCAAATCGCAATAGGCAAGTCAAACTTGAACATGGATATTTAAGTATGCCTACATGGTAGCCTACCTACACTGTAGCCTACAAATAGTGGAAAAAAAGTTAACTGGACTGTGCGCTTCCAGTGAAGGCTTCAGCTGTTTTAATGGTTAAGACAAACAGCTTAAATCATTTTTTCATAACATAATAGTATAATTGTTTTAAAAATTCTGCCTTTTAGGTCTTACAGATATGCCTCATATCGTCATTTTACATGGTGGATGCATGGCTGGCTAGGGAGAAGAGTCCGCAGAGTCATTCCATCATGTGCAGTTAACAAAATAAGAAACGTCTACTCTGAACCAA